>NC_137078.1:103316767-103318240 GCF_951640355.1 Cnephaeus nilssonii | reverse complement strand
GACCCTGACCCTGACCCTGACCCTGACCCTAACCCTAACCCTAACCCTAACCCTAACCCTAACCCTAACCCTAACCCTAACCCTAACCCTAACCCTAACCCTAACCCTAACCCTAACCCTAACCCTAACCCTAACCCTAACCCTAACCCTAACCCTAACCCTAACCCTAACCCTAACCCTAACCCTAACCCTAACCCTAACCCTAACCCTAACCCTAACCCTAACCCTAACCCTAACCCTAACCCTAACCCTAACCCTAACCCTAACCCTAACCCTAACCCTAACCCTAACCCTAACCCTAACCCTAACCCTAACCCTAACCCTAACCCTAACCCTAACCCTAACCCTAACCCTAACCCTAACCCTAACCCTAACCCTAACCCTAACCCTAACCCTAACCCTAACCCTAACCCTAACCCTAACCCTAACCCTAACCCTAACCCTAACCCTAACCCTAACCCTAACCCTAACCCTAACCCTAACCCTAACCCTAACCCTAACCCTAACCCTAACCCTAACCCTAACCCTAACCCTAACCCTAACCCTAACCCTAACCCTAACCCTAACCCTAACCCTAACCCTAACCCTAACCCTAACCCTAACCCTAACCCTAACCCTAACCCTAACCCTAACCCTAACCCTAACCCTAACCCTAACCCTAACCCTAACCCTAACCCTAACCCTAACCCTAACCCTAACCCTAACCCTAACCCTAACCCTAACCCTAACCCTAACCCTAACCCTAACCCTAACCCTAACCCTAACCCTAACCCTAACCCTAACCCTAACCCTAACCCTAACCCTAACCCTAACCCTAACCCTAACCCTAACCCTAACCCTAACCCTAACCCTAACCCTAACCCTAACCCTAACCCTAACCCTAACCCTAACCCTAACCCTAACCCTAACCCTAACCCTAACCCTAACCCTAACCCTAACCCTAACCCTAACCCTAACCCTAACCCTAACCCTAACCCTAACCCTAACCCTAACCCTAACCCTAACCCTAACCCTAACCCTAACCCTAACCCTAACCCTAACCCTAACCCTAACCCTAACCCTAACCCTAACCCTAACCCTAACCCTAACCCTAACCCTAACCCTAACCCTAACCCTAACCCTAACCCTAACCCTAACCCTAACCCTAACCCTAACCCTAACCCTAACCCTAACCCTAACCCTAACCCTAACCCTAACCCTAACCCTAACCCTAACCCTAACCCTAACCCTAACCCTAACCCTAACCCTAACCCTAACCCTAACCCTAACCCTAACCCTAACCCTAACCCTAACCCTAACCCTAACCCTAACCCTAACCCTAACCCTAACCCTAACCCTAACCCTAACCCTAACCCTAACCCTAACCCTAACCCTAACCCTAACCCTAACCCTAACCCTAACCCTAACCCTAACCCTAACCCTAACCCTAACCCTAACCCTAACCCTAACCCTAACCCTAACCCTAACCCTAAC